>NW_027495737.1:0-34773 GCF_021521415.1 Bidens hawaiensis | reverse complement strand
ACAAAAGAGAAACCAGATCAACACACTCAAAACCAACTCAGTCAAAGCAGCACATCTAATCAAGCATATAATATAAGGGTCAACATACAATTTCTACAAACAAAGGGCCAACATTCAAGTTTATGGTAGTTACATAATAAACTATTACTCATAAGTCATATCGTATCAAATACCACAACATAAAGGTATCTATATTATGTAGTCAAAGTATTATGATCCAGTAGCGAAGGATTATTAGACATAAAACATGCATACGGTTAATACCTGTCAGATTCATGAAGCAAGATCCAATTAAGAATGATCCTGCACCATGTGGTTAACATGAAACACCCCTTCATTGTCCTTGTGCACATCAGCCTTGAATTTCTCTTCTTTGTCATTCCTTTTTACCTTCAACAGGATATCATATTTTGCCAATCCTTCCGCAGTCTGTCACATTCAAATTAACGACTTAATTTAGGTTACACTATTATCTTTCATATGTCAAAAGTTGCATACCTCTGTTTTAGCATGAATTACTTCTAGCAATTCATAAGGATATAACGAATTAGACCTCTGCTGCAGTGTTTTGATGATATGATTTGCAGCATCCTGCACCGCAATATCCTCAACAGGCACCGACTGATAACCCGAGCCACCGCCGTCTGGTTTCAAAACATTAAACTTTATACTGTCAAGAAACTGAATTTGGCTAACAGTTTGACAAGAATGAGTAACTACCTGTTTGAACTTCATGTTCAGAGTTGGGTTCACCGGTATGAATAAATTCTTGCAGTTCCTTAAAGTTCAACCATGGCTTTACCCAAACTTTGGCCTGGTATATTTTCTTATTTCCCTCATGATCATCAACCTCCAGTGTAAGATGATGCAAAGTGCCTGCAACCACTTGCTCTTGCACCTTAACCACCCTTGCCAACTTCAGCATTTTATTCTGATGAAAATGAATAACTTTTACTAAATTGATGACATCTTGAATTAATAATCTTTTTTTAATTGCTAAGATGTTACGAATACCTGAAGATTAATGTTCTCTTTACATTGTTTATAAATCATATCATGAAGTAATAAATAAATAAATAAGTAAAGTGATCAAAAATTTTGCTTAGATTTTGAGGTTTCACCTACAAACTGTCCTATCTAACAACCTTTCTCAGATCCCTCGTTTTACAGTTGAATTTGTCTTAATCCTAAATTTATTACTTTCAACGCCAACACCAATGGCATATATCTGTAAAACCGTATAACATTCGTCATACCTCTAATTCACAACCTTTAGTTTCAAGAATATGATTTGTGGGAACTGAATTTTAATATATAAGGGCCATATACTGATGCATATGAAGGAACACAAATACAGTTGCATTGATGATTCCACCTTCACTGCCTGAATAAACAGGCAAATGTTATACATTTTATACATAACATATTATATTGGTTAGGCTATCCTACACAGTCTCTTAAAGCTATAAAGGGTATAGATACAATAGATCGCAAAATATAACACACTGATGAGTAATAATAATATAACACAATATCGAAGAAAAAAGACACAATGACAAAAATAAACAAAAAACAAAATGATAAATATAATACCACAATGATCTTAACAAAAATTCTAAAATTTACAAGCTAGAAATCGAAAAGCAAAAACCTAAAATCTAATATCGTAGATTTCGACGAGACGGTTCTAATGTTGCTAGTTTGAGTTCAATCGGAGTCCGTTTGATACCCTTCCTATGACTTCTCACTTTTAGAAGACTGTATTTTAACCTAACCCACATAATATATATTATCTTTTTTTTAGAATGACGAATTTCTTTTTTGTGTTTGGGCCACCGCACTCTCCATTTTGGAGAGCCCCGTTGCCACACTCTAGCTAGACTATGTAGTCTTAACCGGGCCACGCTGGCTTCAGAGTTTGGCTTGGGCGTTCCCCCAGGAAACCATACTACCGGCTGCCAATTGACAGTCGTTGTGATGCCACAATAACAAAACTCTGACGTAACCTCACAAGGCCTAGCTCAAATTCTTCATTGCCAATATCCACCCAAAGTGACACAAGTGGGGATCGAACTTGGGTCTCCATTATAGAACCCAAGCAAGCATTCCTACCACTTGTCAAGCTCGAGTTAGCTCAAATTCTTCATTGCCAATATCCACCCAACGAGTTAGTTATTATATATGAAATTATGAAAAAAAAAATAATTACATAACATATATTATATAATTATATTTTCCATAATTTGATATATAATAATAATTATTATCATAAAATTATATATTTTATTAAATAAAAATTATACAAATAATTGGCTCCTTTACGCTCGTGAGCCGGCTCGAGCTTCACTTTTCTAGCTCCACTTTTCTAGCTCAGACTCAGGCTCATTTATTAAACAAGCTTAGTTTTAGGCTCGATCTCAGACCGGACCAGAGCTCGTATAATCTCGAGACTCAACTCAAGCTACCAATTAACCCTAATTTTGCGATCCAATTAACCGTAAATCACCAATCTCCACAAAATAAACGAATTAAATCAACATAAACAAACACAAAACGGAACAGATCTGAAACAACCTCTTTTTTGTTATGTTCATCGACGGCAAAACGAGCGAGGTCGTCGGAGTTGGAAGACGATGAGTCTTGCAGGCTTCCGGCAGGAGTGTGATCTGCCATTGAATTCAACAACAGCGATGATGATGAGGCTACGACTAGTAGCAGCAGAAGTTGGAGAATTTGATGATTGTAGCGTTGGATTTGCATCTTCGGTTTATTGGTTTTTGATTTGGTGAGATTCGTGATTGTGACGTGAGTGAGTTCATGTTATTCTTCTGGTTCATCTGACGGTGAACGTGGAGCGTACACGTGTCATGTACAGTACACGTTGGTATCAATTCGTGAAAACTTGCCAGCTTACCTATCGCTCGTCCGAATGCATGATAGTAACTAATGAATGTCAAATGTTCACATAATCTATCTATTATCATCACCTTGATATCGTAGAAACTAACTACTATGAGCAAAAATCAAGCGTGAGGCACATAAAACATCAAATATCTTCTTTACTACTTGACCATTAACTCATTGTCGATCTAAAATAGTGTTCAAGTAGTGATAACCTTTTCTTTCAGAGTGGTTAGGTAAGTTAATTCTTTTATTTTATGCTTTGATTAAATTACAATTTTGTTATGTTCTATATCTTAAGTATGTCAAAAATATAAGTACTTTTAGAGTGAACTGTGGTTTTTGTCATGGGTTAGTATAATTATGTGGTTTTAATCAAATAGTTTCAAATTTGTGATTTTCGTTCTTATGGTTTCATTTCACTTGCAATTAAATCCGATCCTACTAAACCCGTTAAGTCTGGTCGTTAAACCTATCAGCGTGCCCCTCGCGCGATGGGCATTTTTGTTCTCTTTTTCCTGAATACACCCCAACCTCTCACGTGAGAAGCTTGCGAATTAGAGCTGAGGTTTATTTGGAAGGGGGATGAAAAACTGCCCCTCACTTAAACGACCAGCTTTAACGAGGTCAGTGTGATCAGGTTTAAGTGCAAGCGAAATGAAACCACAAGGATGAAAATCACAAATTTGAAACTATTGGACAAAAATCGCATATTTGGACAAACCACATAGACAAAAACCGCAGTTTACTTGTACTTTTATGTTTAAAAAAGGCTGTAGCTTTCGTCCTTTCCACTATCGGTCACCGCCACAGTCAACCACCACTCTACAAACAACCGCCGGCTATGGCTACCACCGTCTCAGCAAAAACAATAACACAAGGGGAACTCATGATTTTGTAAAAACAAGCACATAATCAATAAGACAAACTTTTGATCAAATTTGGGTGGTTGATGAAAAACTATATTGTTGTGTTGTTTGGTGAATCTAGTTTAGATTTCGATAAAGAAGAAAAAACAATCTTGTAGCAAGATATAAATTTTCAAGGTAAATCTAAACATCTCTCTTGTATTATTTTTAGTTGTGTGATCTTGGGCCCTGAAATGATTATAAGTTTGACTAGGAACATTTAAACATCCTAATAATAAGATATTAGCATCTATATGTGTAGAAATTTAGATTTTCACACTAATAGGCGGTTTCGACTTTTTTAGTCTTTCTTTTTATTGTATACTTCAAATCTCATGCCCACTCACCGACTCAAAAACCTTTATGGAGCTAAAACTCTAATCCTCCCTCGAAAGATCGGGTATCAGAAGTTGGTGCTATTCTTTTTCATACATATAAGACGTTCATAGAACATGTGTTTGTTTTAGTATCATCATTATACATTTTTATTGAGTGATGTATTATATAAACTTTTGACCTTGTGAATTCAACGTTAATGACTTATACATAACACATTAACACATATGGTAAACCATTTTTTTTGGGTTGTATTTGAAAGTCACCTTGTCCAGTTTACACACTCAAAACGCTCCTCTAGTCAAAGAAGAGGTGAACCCTCACGCCAACGCTTCCCTCCCCATCTCTATCAATTACGACAGCATGATGCAAAGGGTTGTCGCTCAGGGTGGACAAGGATCAAGAAATCAAAGATTGACTATATTCAATAAAAGGTCGACAAATATATGAACAAAGGTGAAAAGAGAGAGATGTTAATCATCAACGGTAGATACGAAATGCGACAACAAAATATGCACCCTTATTTCTTACCAAAAGATTATATGTTCGTTATCATTTTTGTCATATTAGAACAAAGTTTAAAAGTTTATTCATTTGTATATGTATAAACTAATAAAAGGGTAACCCAAGATATGATAGGTGATGTACAACATACAACAGTACAATATAATAACTTCATTAATGTGTTAACAAGCAACCACACATGGCCTGTCTTGACCCAAACTCACCATAGTTGTTTACTTTATCAAATTTGAAATGCATTTTGGATAAGAGTTAATGGCCATTTTTGTCCCTGTGGTTTACTACTTTCGCCACTTTAGTCCAAAATTTTTAATTTTGTCAATTTAGTCATCATAGTTTTAAATATTAGCCAATTACGTCCCATCCGTCTAACGGCATCCAGCTATGCCGTTAGTTTAAGGGTATTTTTGTCTTTCTCCTTTTAATTTTGAGTTAATGGTCATTTTAGTCCCTGTGGTTTGATATCTTTGCCAATTCAGTCCAAAGTTTAAAAATTTGTCAATTTAATGTTCAGTTTAATTCAGTTTTTTTTATTTTTTATGTTTTTTGTTTATAACCCTGAAGAGCATAATTCAAGCCCAAAACCATCGAGGAACCTCAAATAATGGTATGCATTTACTCTGTTGACAACAGTAATCATACCCCCCCTTATATTTAGTTTCTAGACATTTCCTAAAATCTTCTCCATGGTGGAATTCAATGAGAAAGTGGTCAAGGTAATTCTCTGAAACCGAATTATATAGAAAAAACTAAAAATTGTTTTGTTGATTAATGTATAATAGTTGATTACGACCCAGATTTTCGTTATGATATGTTAATATCTAAACCCTAAATATTATGCATTCATCAAAGAAACGATTTTTAGTTTTTTCCGTACAATTCGGTTTCACAGAATTGCTTTGACCACTTTACCATTGAATTCCACCATGGGGGAGAGTTTAGGAACCGTCTAGAAACTAAATACGAGAGGAGCGGGTATGATTACTGTTGTCGACAGAGTAAATGCAGACTTGTTTTGGGCTTGGATAATGCTCTCTAGGGTTATAGAAAAAAAACTGACTTAAATTGACAAAATTTCAAACTTTGGACTGAATTGGCAAAAGTATCAAACCATAGGGACGAAAATGACCAATAACTCAAAATAAAAAGGAGAAAGACAAAAATACCCTTGAACTAACGGCATAGCTGGATGCCGTTAGACGGATAGGACGTAATTGGCTAATATTTAAAACTATGAGGACTATATTGACAAAAATACAAATTTTGGACTGAAGTGGCGAAAGTAGTAAACCACAGGGACGAAAATGACTATTAACTTTTTGGATAATAAAACTTTTATATAATACAACTCCCATATATATAAACATAAACTTGGCCGATAAGCCGGTGATGGAATGATAAGAGAGGTATTTGATGTTTTATGTGACCCATGTTTGATTTCTGCTATCGTCATTTAGTTTATGCTGCACCAGGTAATGATGAGAGACTATGCGAGTAAGTGCATTTAGCCGGTGGGCAATTTGAATGATTCATTGGTCGTTAATTTTTTTTTATCGTAAACTTAAACTTAAACATATCATGTGACCCAGGTTCGATTTCTGCCCCTGTCATTTAGTTTCTGCAACACTAGGTGATTATGAAAGGCTAAGCAAGAAGGTGACGTTCACCAGTTGGATCCTTAAACTGAACGAGTTTTATCTCACTGCAATGCCGTGCCTTCGGTGATTGTTCACTGGTTAAAGTTTTTCCTGGACCGAAACACGAGTACATACCAATATGATGAATTTAAACCAATAACCTATTTGAAAGACTCGTTGGCCCGTTAAAAAAATATTATATAATATAATTAACAAGTCTGGTGCCGCGAGCTCCGATCGGACCCCTTTGCGACACCCTATTGGTAGTATATATTTATTTTTGCTTTTTTTCTGTATTTGTTTTGTTTTAGTTTCGGCCGTAATTAACGTAATGAAAACCTACCGAATGTGAATTTTGTTTTTGTTATTTTTTATTATTTTGTTATAGTTACAGTGCGTGCCGAGCGCGACGTAAACCGACCGAATTCGCGTAAACTCACCGCGCTTTGTTTTCGTTCCAGTACCGTAATGAAAACCGACCAAATGCTTATTTTTGTTTTTTAGTTCCAATACCGTAACAAACATGACGAAAACCGACTGAATTCGCGTTGACTCAATCGCCTCAACAACCAGATCAATAACGATCGGGTTTTACAAATGATCGAGTTTAACGACCGACGCCACTCCTTTAGTTCACCCCTATTTTTATAATTTTTTTGTTTAAGTTCCGATATAATAACACAGTTAACTGAAACCGATCTTACCGTATCAACACTTGTGTCTTACCAGTTCGTGTTTAAACATAACATATCATAATTACTAAACACACCATGCTACCATTATTTATATAAAAATCTCATACTTCAAGAAACTAGTAATGAGTAGGTTACCCTGAAACCGACCCCACGTTTCTCGTTTCTCACAAACCAGAAATAAAGGTGGTCTTGGGGCAAAGAAATCGTTGATTATGTTGTGTGAATTAGCCGCAAACACCCACCACGTGCGAACCTCTTTGACCCCTTGATTCTTGCAGCTATTTTAGGGTTCAATTTTTGGAATCTTGTGGTGGGTAGGTTATATACTTATATAGTTATTATTATATCACAACATTAATAATAATAAGAATAATAACAGCTGCTGCAAGTGGGTGGTTGACCTAAAGTTTTAATTTTTATAAGTGGGTCTTGGTTTTCTTGGATGATTGATTGATGCTGCATTTGGGGTTAGTGTAATTTGATTGAAAATTAGGGTTTTTGGAGGTCAATTTGGGGTTTTTTGATACTTGAAGTGGGACATTGGGTGGCAAGAATGGCTTGTATGAAGCTGGGATCTAAAGCAGATGCTTTCCAGAAGCAAGGGCAAGCTTGGTATGCTGTCTAATCTTTGTAAAATCTACCATTTTTGTTGATCTGTTGAATGCATATTGATATAACTAATTATATATTTATATATGTATTTGTGTATATATATGCATCTATATCCATTATAGGTGTTTTTCTAGTTTAGCATCAAATTTGTGTTATTGAAAGGCTTTAAATTGTTGTTGTTGTTGTTATTATTATTATTGTTATTATTATTTTATTTTTACTTTTTTTTATAATGATTGAGGGTCTAAATCAATGTTGAGTGAAGAAAGCTATGCGTTTGACCTCAAAAGTCAAAGTGAGATTTTGTTATGTCATAAGAGTTTGTTGAATTGAAGGGTGTTTTTCTAAAGTTTACATCATAATCTTGCAGCTCTGTATTGTGCTTTTCAAAATTTAAAGAACTTGTTTTATCAATAGAGTTTAAAAGTAATGATTTTGACCTCAAAAGTCAAAAGGGTACATCTGTTCTTGTCTTCTCTCCCAACAGAAAGTTAGTGGAATTAAAGTTTCTTTTTCAAACTTATACATTTTGCAGTTGTAAATGTAGTATAGTTATCACCGTGTTCTTCAGTAATTAAGAACCTGTGTTGATTTTGAAGATTAAAAGTTATATGTTTGACTTATAAAGTCAAAAGAATTTTTAAGAAGTCATGTTGATATTGAAGTTAAAGTCAACACTGGACCTCTAAAGTTCGAAATGTATATACGCTTTGACTTTTCATAGACCGATGACTATAAGATGCTTTGCTACATCATGTTTCTACTTTTGATTTCTTTTCGCAATCGATCTATTTATGAGTTATTATTTGCTATCCATGACTTATTCTTCTTGTTGTGGTATTTATATTGTCAAGATGAATTTGTGATATTATTTATATTTTGAATGAATTTGTGCCTTTATTACTCATCCACTTATTTGTTTGAATATGATTATTGTTGTAGGTTTTGCACAACCGGTCTTCCAAGTGATATTGTCGTTGAAGTGGAGGATATGTCTTTCCATCTCCATAAGGTAAACTTGACTGTTTCTTCTGCTCTCTGTTAGTCGTTATACTTTGACTTTGGCCGTCAAAGTAACACTTTCTATTTTAAATTTGATACACAAGTCTTTGAATAATAAACAAAAATTAGTAGCCATCAGAAAGTTCACTAAGTGCATAAATCACAAAAAATGAGAAATTATCATTATTAGTCAATGACAATTTGACTTTAAAAAGATCAAAACAAGAGTATTGAAAAACTTATTTATTTATTTATTTTCAGTTTCCTTTGCTATCAAGAAGTGGAGTTATGGAAAAACTGATAGCAGATGCATCCGAGAAAGGAGACGCAAATTGTACAATAAGCCTCAAAGACATTCCTGGTGGGGCCAAAACATTCGAACTCGTTGCTAAATTTTGTTACGGTGTAAAACACGAAATAACCCCCTCAAACGTAGTACATCTTCGGTGTGCAGCCGAGCATCTAGAAATGACTGAACAATATGGCGAAGATAACTTAATTTCCCAAACTGAAATCTTTTTCAATCAAGTCGTTCTTAAAAACTGGAAAGATTCGTTAAAATCCCTTCAAGCATGCGCCGATGAAAAGATTTTCCCTCACGCCGAAGCTCTCAACATTACAAAACGGTGTATAGAGTCGTTAGCGGTCAAGGCGAGCACCGACCCAAATTTGTTCGGTTGGCCCGTGGTTGACCACGGCGGGCCCATGCAGAGCCCGGGAGGTAGTTTGTTGTGGAACGGTATAAGCACCGGGGCACGACCTATAAACCTAAGTTCGGATTGGTGGTTTGATGACGTGTCATCTTTGTCTTTACCTCTTTACAAAAGGTTGATTTTGGCAATGGAAGCTCGCGGGATTAAACAAGAAACAATCGCAGGTTCTCTCGAGTATTATGCAAAGAAGTATTTACCCTGGTTAAGTCGACGTAAAAATGCACAGATGGGCCCCGCCATTGACCCGCCACCGGAAGAAGACCAAAAGATTTTACTCGAGGAAATCGACCATTTACTTCCAATGCAAAAGGGGCTCGTTTCAACTAAGTTTTTGTTCGGGCTTTTACGGACCGCGCTGATTCTTCGGGCCGACCCGTCTTGCGTGCTGAATTTGGAGAAAAGAATTGGGATGCAACTTGATCAGGCGACCCTTGAAGATTTATTAATGCCGAGCTTTTCTTATTCAATGGAGACTTTGTATAACATTGAGTGCGTGCTGCGGATGGTTGAGCATTTTATGGCTATTGATCAGGCAACGGGTGGTGCGTCTCCTTGTTCTATTGAGGATGAACGGTTGTTGGGCTCACCGTCTTTGACACCTGTCACCATGGTGGCTAAGCTAATTGACGGTTTTTTGGCGGAAGTTGCACCTGATGTTAATTTAAAGCTTCCAAAGTTTATGTCTCTCGCTGAGGCTGTTCCAGAGTATGCTAGACCGATGGATGATGGCTTGTATCGTGCAATTGACATTTATTTGAAGGTAACAAACTTATGATAGGAAAACGAGACAATATTAGTAAATTATTTTATAAAATAGATATGCTTAAAAAATATATTGATACAACAGTAATGTATATTTTTCAATAAAAGTGATCTAGGAGGGATGAGTCGATACGTCTTGAAACGGGTTGGGTTGACCTGAAAAACATATAAATGGACTATTTTACCCTTGAAGTTATTCTTTTACCATCGTTGTTACCACTTAAGGGTAAAATAGTCCATTCACATGAAATTGTTGTCTATAACAAAAAAAACTTTAGTTTAAAAACTTGCCATAAATTTTTTTTTTTACAATTTTCATAGGAGATAGATAGTACATTGACTGCATTACTCATCTGTTAACATTACAAGACATGCATTTCGAAGGGTATAACGGTCCATTCTAATTCTTGTTAATTTCACAAACGCAGTCTCATCCCTGGCTAGCAGAATCGGATAAAGAACAACTCTGCAGACTCATGGATTGCCAAAAACTCTCATTAGAAGCATGCACACACGCGGCACAAAACGAACGATTACCATTAAGAATCATAGTCCAAGTTCTTTTCTTTGAGCAGTTGCAGCTCAGAACCTCCATAGCCGGTTGTTTCTTGGTCTCCGACAATCTTGCAGACGGGTCACGACAGTTCAGAAGCGGGCTAGGCGCAGCCTCACAAGAGGGCGGTTGGAACACGGCTGTGAGAGAGAATCAAGTTTTGAAAGTTGGTATGGATAGCATGCGAATGAGGGTGTCCGAGCTTGAAAAAGAGTGTTCCGACATGAAACAGGAGATTGAGAAACTGGGTCGGGTTAAGGGCGGAAGTGGCGGTGCTTGGAGTAGCATGTCAAAGAAGTTTGGGTTCAAACTCAAGTCTCAAATGTGTAGTGCACAAGAGGGAAGTGTTAGCAAGCAAGAGAATAATGCAAGTGGGAAGCTTGTAAAGAGTAGAGGGAAGAAGCAAAAGCACAAGAAAGATTTGTCTTGGGAAGGATAAAATTGGAAAATAAAATGTTGAGTTTGAAAAATATTTGTATGTTTATTAGCCCTTGTTTATTGTTTTTTGACTTTAAATGTTTTGTGGTCAAAAGTATGTTCTAAGAAGACTTACGAGCTTAGAGGTAAAAAGTATATTTGTTTGGTTTTTGTGTTACTTTCATCAAATTATTTATCTGAGGTAAAATTTCAACTTCCAAATTTTTTTATTTTACAATTTTATTATACGAAATCCAAAAACTTGTTAAATGATCATTCCATATAATATTAATAAAATTATAAAGTGGGAGATGGAGATTTCGTATATAGAATATAGTTAACTTAAAATTACAAAGGGTCCAAAGGTTAAAGCTATATAAATTAATTTTTAGAAGCTCAAATTGTTTATAACTCATCTATCTATTCTAATAAAGTAAAATAAATGTGGACACTTGTCATGTTTTGGTTAATTATTACAATTTTTTCCCTCCAAAACTAATATACCCTAATATATGTAATAAATCAATAATTATCCACTTTCCTTTTACACTATATTTATATAATATCTATATATTTTTATAAATATAAATTTTTACATATTATTTTACTATATATTCCAAAATACTTTGTTAATTCCAAAATTCAACAACAAATCTTGTTTTTCAAATGAAAATTGTTTCGGGTTTTTTGTGGAACTTAAATTTGATTTTATGGGTCAAAAGTTGGTAAATAGATTGTTTGGTACAAGTTAACTACATTTAGGTCAAAATTTGTTACGGGTCAAAAATAAAAATTTTGAATACTTTTAAAAGTTTGAGAATGCAAAATAGATTTATTGTCAAATTTGTTAAGTGTTCAAAGTATTGACTTTAAATTGTCAAAAGTATGAAAGTTATAATTTTAAACATGATTCGGGTTTCAAATTTATTTTTAAGTACATTTTTTGAAATAATCAAAAGGTTCGGGATTTGGTAAATTGACTATTTTTCCCTCAACTATTGAAATTTAAGAAAAGATTACGAACACTTTCGACATGCCAACCCCATGCCTATCAATGCTTCTAACTTTTATCAAATTTGAAATATTTATGTCAACATTAATTTTTCCTTAAATGGTGATCGGGACGTTGTAGGGAAGCATGTCATGCAAAACTATGCTCAAATGAAACAAAATATTCATAAAATTGAATGGGTTAACATGTTATTTTTTATATTGTCATTATGACAAAGTCGAGAAGCCCTCTGAAATTTTTCAAGATCTTTTGCATGTGTATCTCAGAAAAACATAGTTTTTGAAGAACATCCACTGCTACAATTTAATGCCCTACTTTCCTTTAATGGGTGGTAAATTGATAAATATATCAATAAAGGTAACGCCGCCTTTTTTGTATTTAGGCTGGGTGGTTAGAACTACTATCATATGATAAGTCTTATTTCCGAAATTGGTTCATAACTAAAATTCTTTTGGTTATACATATATGACACCGAGAATGAATTTTTAATAGAAAGAAGTATTCTCGGGTACGTTTTTGCACGGATAGTTTTTTTTATTAAGTTCATTTAAAAAATCATTTTGTGATATAAATAAAATCAATTTATGTACACATTGTATAGATACAAGCATATATATAATACAATTTTTTTTCATATACGCTATGTAATTATTTTTTTACTTATAATTTTATAATTTAAATTATTCCGTGTGTGACACAGGATCTAAAACTAGTTTAACTTAATATATAAACTCATTTAAGTTAATTATCACAACTCGTTTAACCTTGTTACAAGTTAATTAAGTTCATTCAAATCTGACCGTCATGTTTTAACTCATTTATGATGCAGGAATATCCATAGGCTTGCATGTAGTGCTTTCATTTAGTGGGCCATCTGATTCATATATTGTGTTGATTGTAGAATTGAGCTCGAGAAGGCGAGCAGATAGGTTTGGGTTTTGGCACCACGGAAGATTCGGGATGGGACGAGAAACCGTAAGAACCAAAAGAAGAGACTTAATTTAATTTCTTATTTTTCATAGATCTGTTAATGTTTTATGTTTACTTATTTCCTAGTTTAATTTTTAAATCTTTACCATTTCCTAGTTTTTGGATTTTGATAAACAACTAGATTTTGACCCTTACGCCGGGCTGGTTATGCCGTGGTTGGTTCACTGGGTGTCCATATGTTGTGCATATATTGATGTATTGTTGCAGCGTTAACTTTCCTATATGTACAGATAAGTAATTTGAGTGGCAGACTGCTAGATAGCAAGATATTTGCATTGATTTGATAGAAACAGTGAAAGTGTTACATAGACAAAGTTTACACAAACAGTTTACATAGTTATATTTTAGGTAGTTATAGGGTAGCATTTGGCGTCATGGCATTTTTTTGTCTTGCCTTCGACTGCATGTATCTTCAAAATATTCAAAACGATTTGCTGTTTTGTGCCGGCTTGCCTTATTTGATCTGATTATGGATCATGGTTCCTGGCTGCTTAAGTCTTTTATCAAGGATGTCCTGCAATTTGTAGTTGTTAGTGTCTTATTAAATTTGTGTGTTAGTTTGTTGATTTGTGTTTACCTTAAGCTGCCTTCCCGAGCAGTACGAAACAACTTCACTAACTCATTATGATCTTCCAAAATACGAACTATAGATCGTATTATGTCCTCCTTCAAATCACCGTCATCTCGTTGATCAAATTGCGTAAGCCAATTAGCTGTATCGTAGACATTCATCTGCAAAAATCTTGGATGCTGACCATTTTCTGTTCACATACTACCAAGCCAATGAGAAATTTGACCCTGAACCTTAAACACATATGGAGCCGAACCATTATTAACTGAACGGTCAACTTTCGCACCAAATGAAGTCATTGCGAACATCGAATTATAGGCACGTATGTCGTCAATATAATCTTGTTGCTCAATAAGGTTTTTCATTTGGATTGGTGGCTCAGGATGTAGTGGTAAACGAACACGACCACCTCTACAACATTGATTATACCTAGGCCTTCTACTAAGCGAGACCGAACTTAGTCGTTCATCATTCCAGAATAGAGCACCATAAAACTCACACGACAAACTACAGTCTCCCAGATCGTTAAAGCACGACTTAGCTGAAGTCGAGGCAGACAAAGAAACGCAAGGGCTAGACTTATTCCGCAGATTGTCACGCGCGTAAGTAAACAAAGACGTATTGAGGCTGGCTGCAGCCAAACCCAAAACACAAGTTAGATGACCACTGATTGTAACGGGTGACGGATCAGACGCGTTAACCGAATGCATATAAGAAACTAATGACGTGTGGCTTCTTTTTTGAGACGACCGAGGTTGGTTGAGAATGTTAGATGAGGCTGACATAATAACTTAAAAATTCGCTCAATAATTTTACGCTAAGACGGATTTATAAAAGCTTTAAATAAATTACTATTGTTTATGGGCTACACTTAATTAAGAGATTATCTATAAAAGCATAAACTTTCAATAGTCTAATTTATTGTATGACAACCACAAGCTTACCTTTACACGCAGAGAGTGAAAGCCAAGCAAATCCAAACTGAGATCAAAGCCTACGGAAAAGCAAAAGTGAATTAAAAAAATAACGTTTGAACAACCAAAAATTAAACTAACAACCATGGTGCTGGTAAACATGCAGCATAAGTCAGCACACTTTGACCACAAATTTACGCACACTATGACATGAAGTTACAGGGTTATTTTTTAAGCAAAAATACATAATTTACAGCACCAATATATAACAATATACAGCAATTTGAACGTAAATTAGCAGCACATTTCAGCACTAATTAGCAGAATATTTCAGCACCAATATACAACAATTTCAGCACCAACATACAGCAATTTGAACGTAAATTAGCAGCACATTTCAGCACTAATTAGTAGAACATTTTAGCACCAATATACAGCAATTTCGGCAGCAATATACAACAATTTGAACGTAAATTAACTACACATTTCAGCAGTAATTAGCAAAACATTTAAGAACTATTATCAGCATTTTACATAACTAAATTTCAGCATATTAACAGCTTGTTGTAGCAAATTACAACACCACATTCTCAGTAATGATCAGCATATTTTAGCACTTAATACAACAACTTACAACGCCACATTAACAGTAATGATCAGCATATTTAAGCACTTAACACAACAACTTACAATACCATTTTTTGTTGAAAGTTGTTTGTTTCAGATTTCTTAACGTTGATAAACGTAAAGAACAAACACAAACATATTCATTTTCTAAATGAGCGAATACAAGCACGGAAAGCATCCTCGTTTAACTGTTCGTGCTCGTTCGATGTTTCGACTAACGTCAAACGAACGAACAGAACATAAATATATTATAAAAAAGCAAATAATATATGTATATATTACGTTATATAAACGAAGACGAACTCAGGCTCTGCTTAACTACACCCCCTAAATTAGCATATATCAGTACTTAATACAACAACTTTCGACAACAACTTTTTTTTTAAACTTGTTCGTTTTCAAAAAGATCGTTCGTTAACGTTGATAAACGCAAATAACGAACACAAGTACAAACATTTCATTTTCTTTATGAGCAAATAAAAGCACGAAAAGCATCGTCGTTTAAGTGTTCGTGCTCGATCGAATTTGAACAGAACATAAATATATTATAAAAAAAAACTAATAACATATGTATATATTATGTTATATAAACGACAAATAAGTATAAATATAACTAAAATAGAGATTTAAAAATTATTCACGAGCCGAGCTTAAGCCTAGACGAACTCATGCACTGGTTATATACACTAAGACGGATAAATAAAAGCTTTAAAAAAATTATTATTGTTTATGTGTTGGTTTTAGTTAACAGTAGATAAATGCATACAAAATATCTATATACGAAAACACATTCAATACCTTTAGGGGTTGAAAGCCTCAGCAAATCCAAACTGAACTCAAAGCCTACAGAAGATTAAAAAGTGTATTAAAAAGGAAAGTTTTGAGTTCTAAATTCAGAAATGAGCTGACTGAAACTTTTAGAAATAAAACCATTCAATACCGGCCCGGAAGAACCAAATCAAACATCATTAGATCGAATATCGGAAAAGTTGCCTAGATATATCCAGATCAGGCTACTGGTAGACAACCACAAAGTAGGAAAACAAAACCCAATGTTTTGGGAACAAAGAACATCCAATTCGAACAACAATATCTACTCTTCAACCAAATATACAAATGTCAAAATAGACCTAAAGTTCTAAAAAATACAAAGCATCTACAATATTAAAAGTTTTAACGACATGAAGCTTTTAAACAGTAACCAAAAGGAAACGAATTTTTTCATTATACCAAACTTTTTCAAAATAGACTTACAGTTTAAAAAAAAACCAGCATCTACAATCATAAAAAATTTAACAACATGAAGATATTAAATAGGAACCGGAAAGCCTGTTATGGAACCAACAATCCGAAGTTTTTCGTTAAAACGAACTATTTCGGTAAATAAACCTCAAAATAGACCTAAAGTACTAAAAAAAACAACTACAACCTAAAAACGTTGAACAACATGGAGGCCCAGTTCAGAACCACCAAACTGCCACCAAACCGAA
Source organism: Bidens hawaiensis (assembly GCF_021521415.1). NCBI lineage: Eukaryota > Viridiplantae > Streptophyta > Magnoliopsida > Asterales > Asteraceae > Bidens > Bidens hawaiensis. The sequence goes on along the minus strand of NW_027495737.1, from coordinate 18,111 downwards.
CTTTATTGGAAAGCCCGGTTCGGAACAACCAAACTATCACCAAACCGAACTTTTTCGGTACCGGAACCAAAAAGCTGCGTAAATATATCCCATCCACCGGAACCAAAAAAGTTGCAGAAATATATCCAATCAAAACTATAAACGACTCGAGCCCAAGATTGAAAATTATTCACGAGCCGATCTTGAGCCCAGACGAACTCAGGCTCTGCTCAACTACACCCAGTTCATATTCAATCAGTGAAAAATACTTATATCTTGTATCTTCAACTAATGCATTTGATTCCAACTACAAATGATTTGCAAATATAACCAATCACATAAGCAATTCAAACATCAATCAACCATCCAACAACATAATGCAATTGAAACATCAATGAAAAACTGAAGTCAAATTTCGAATAACAAAAAAATAAATTAACAACAATAGGAACACAAATGGTTAGCTGTAAACCAAATATGCAGGCCTCAAAATAGCCCTAAACTTATACCTAATTCAAACCACAAAAAAATTAGAATGAAATCATCATCTACAATGATAAACGAATCACAGAAATGGAAGAAGCCCTAAAATATAAGACCTGAAAGCAGAAACCAACAAAGAAAAACATGAAGCGATTGAACAGGAGTAACACAACATGCAGGATAAAACATAAAACCAAAGAGCTAGGTGTGATGGACACGTGCATAAAACCCACGACAATAGCTGTCCCACCAAAAAAATTGTAATAAATACAGTTAGTTTCTATCTCCCAAAAACAAATCCTATATCCTTAAAACTAAAGCAGACAAATAGATCTTCTGACACCAAAATTGGATATTTATCTAATTGATTGATTGCGTAGATTTAATCTTGTTGCCTGAATTATTCAACTCAAAATGTTCGATAAAAAATATTCTACTAATTATTTAAGCCATTTAAACACACTCCAACACTCCAACATGTGCATCAATTTAGATCACGTGTTAAAACGAGCCATATTTAGCTTACATGACTTTAAGTACAGGGCAAAGTTATTCTATAAGCGAGACAAAAATGAGAATAATTTGTAGCTACATAAAAAAAACCCTTAAAAAATAAAAAAAATTAATAAAATCATAACTCAAAACTTATTAAAAAAAAAGTTAAAACACAAAAGATATTCCACCGTTTTCTTCGTTCTAAAAAAAAAGTTAGAGAAAAAAGGATCATCGTGCCTTATATTTATCATTGTGTTTTTTGTTTATTTTCGTGATTGATTGTGTTTTTTACTTTAACATTATGTTTTTTTCTTGATATGTGTTATATTACTTAAAATTGTGTTATATTTTGTTCCGCAATGTGCTATATTTTGCGATCTATTGTGTCTTTTTTTATTTATAATTGTGTCTTTTGTTCATTTTCGTCATTGTGTCTTTGATCTTGCCACCGTGTGCGTTTTTTTTAACGAGAATGATGGAGGAAACATTTGAGTTTTTTTTGTCATCTCTTATTTATATTTGAGTTATGATTTTTTTATTATCTTTTTTGTTGAGGGCTTTTATTGCCACAAATTCATCTCACACTGTAACTATTCGCTATGGTGGGGGGCTTCGAAGCCCCTCCACAGTGTCACATCATTGTCTCGTAGAAAACGGGGATTCGAAGCTCGCCCAGTTATGGTTTAATGCCCCTTGAGCGCCCCAATATATACATCTCATCTCAATCTCAATCTCAATCTCAATCTCAATCTCAATACATAATAAAGCAAAATGGTTCGGACACGTGTCACCCCAATATTCCAAATGCTATGGTGTTCATTCCAGAATCCATTTACTAACAGTATTCCAACAATGATTTCTTCCTCATCATAATTCTTTACACAGTTTGATTTCTCCTTATCCCCCGTCACGCGCCACTGCTTAAGGTAAACTCAAATCTGAAACCCTAATTTTACCCCCAAACTTGAAATTTGATTATTTTGTGTTTCTATTTCGATCATAAAGATTACCTATCTTATGAAGTATAACATCAATATTTAGATTATTAGCAGGTACGTATCTAACATTTGGGTAAAACAAAATTAGGGTTGAAATTAGACTAGGCTGATTTATATTTTGCTTAATTTACCATAATTATTTTTTTAATTCTTATTATTGTGCAATTTCTTGTTAAGCTTTTGGGAATCACACACAATGTTGGATCTGCAATGATGATGGACATATAGATTCGGATTTTGCCTTTTCATTTCAAATGGATTAAATTGTAAGTCACAATCCTTCTCAAAAATTTGTAATTTACAATTACACTAATTTATTTCTAATTTTGGTTATTTTGCAAATTTGGATTCAGTTTTTTGGAATATCACATTATGTGGCTGCAATGAGGATAGATATGGATTCACATCTTGCTTTTTATGTCAAATGGATGAAATTGTAAGTCATAATTCACATCTTACTTTTCATGTCACTAAGATTGATCCCGTTTATCAATATTCATCAATTACATTCCATCATAATGCCCCTTGAGCGCATCATTGCCTCGTAGAAAACGGGGATTCGAAGCTCGCCCAGTTATGGTTTAATGCCCCTTGAGCGCCCCAATATATACATCTCAATCTCAATCTCAATCTCAATACATAATAAAGCAAAATGGTTCGGACACGTGTCACCCCAATATTCCAAATGCTATGGTGTTCATTCCAGAATCCATTTACTAACAGTATTCCAACAATGATTTCTTCCTCATCATAATTCTTTACACAGTTTGATTTCTCCTTATCCCCCGTCACGCGCCACTGCTTAAGGTAAACTCAAATCTGAAACCCTAATTTTACCCCCAAACTTGAAATTTGATTATTTTGTGTTTCTATTTCGATCATAAAGATTACCTATCTTATGAAGTATAACATCAATATTTAGATTATTAGCAGGTACGTATCTAACATTTGGGTAAAACAAAATTAGGGTTGAAATTAGACTAGGCTGATTTATATTTTGCTTAATTTACCATAATTATTTTTTTAATTCTTATTATTGTGCAATTTCTTGTTAAGCTTTTGGGAATCACACACAATGTTGGATCTGCAATGATGATGGACATATAGATTCGGATTTTGCCTTTTCATTTCAAATGGATTAAATTGTAAGTCACAATCCTTCTCAAAAATTTGTAATTTACAATTACACTAATTTATTTCTAATTTTGGTTATTTTGCAAATTTGGATTCAGTTTTTTGGAATATCACATTATGTGGCTGCAATGAGGATAGATATGGATTCACATCTTGCTTTTTATGTCAAATGGATGAAATTGTAAGTCATAATTCACATCTTACTTTTCATGTCACTAAGATTGATCCCGTTTATCAATATTCATCAATTACATTCCATCATAACAAAGTGTTAATTGAAGCTGTTACATAGTTTATAAATATACAAATTAGCATATTCAGGTCTATAATTTTTTTAGAAAAAAAGAAGAGTTGTTTTATCTTAGATATTTGTGTAGTGTAAACGAATGTGCAGTTGTGGTCGGGTGGTCTCAATTAAGAGTTGTTGCTGTTAAATGAATGCCTGCCTGTTGTGTGTGCGGGTTTGAGTCCTGTTTATGTTACGTAGTTCTATTATTTAAGTTTTTTTTAATATTTGCTGGATGATGGCTGGTACTATGTTTTGTAAACCGTTTTGAATCGTATAGGGTATATATATTATTTCCTTTATATATGTTGTAGTTCTAACTATCTAAGTTTAATTGAATTGTGGTGTTTATTTTTGGGTTAATTTCAAACCAGTTAAGATTTTACTGAGAATTGCTCTTCGTAATTGAGGGTTTGGGTTTTGGTAATTATTACTTGTTTAATAGTATGAAAGTTAAATATTTCATACTCTTCCTAATTGTCTGAAAATTTAAGTTGCTTTTTAGCTATATTCATGTGATGTATATATATATTTTAATTTAAATTCTACAATATAAAATTTATACATTGCACCAACAAGGTAAAAAGCCATCTTCCCAAAGCCATCTTCCCAAAACACTGTTTTCAGGTTTCCTAAATTTTCTATACCTATTAAAAAAAATTACAAAAACAACTTTTCTTTCTTCTTTTGACAATTTTCATTTGACCTTATAAAAAGGTATAGGATCTCTTATTTTCCCTTACATTAAACTGTTTAGCATCTTTTCAAAAAAAAAAAAAATTTCTTTTAACCCGTGAAGACCCTTTTGAAAGACATAATGTTGGTCAACTATACATTTCACCAACAAGTAACAATCTGTCTTTCCAAAACACTGCTGACTTTTTCAACTTTTCAGGTTATTTTCTGAACCTACTATAAAAATTACAAAATCAGCTTGCTTTTCATTTCAGATTTTTCTTTTTCATTTCAAATTGATTAAATTGTAAGTCACAATCCTTCTCAAAATTTGTAATTTACAATTACACTAATTTATTTCTAATTTTGATTATTCTGCAAATTTGTATTCAATTTTTTGGAATATCACATTATGTGGCTGCAATGAGGATGGACATGGATTCACATCTTGCTTTTTATGTCAAATGGATGAAACTGTAAGTCATAATTCACATCTTGCTTTTCATGTCATTAAGATTGATCGCGTTTACCAATATTCATTATTTACATTTCATCATAACAAAGTGTTAAATGAAGTTGTTACATAGTTTATAAATATACAAAACAATATATTCATGTCTATAATGTTTTTAAAAAAGAAGTAAAAAACTCTATATAGCATAATATTGGTCAACTATACATTTCACCAACAAGGTAACAATCTGTCTTTCCAAAACACTGCTAACTTCTTCAACTTTTCAGATTATTTTCTGAACCTATTAAAAAAAAAACAAAAAAAAAAACAGCTTTTCTTTCTTCTTTTGATAGTTTTTCTTTTCAAAATAAAACATTATTTTGACCTGTGAATGTCCTTTTTAAAGACATAATATTTGTCAACTATACATTTCACCAACAAGGTAACAATCTGTCTTTCCAAAACACTGCTAACTTCTTCAACTTTTCAGATTATTTTCTGAACCTATTAAAAAAAAACAAAAAAAACAGCTTTTTCTTTCTTCTTTTGATAGTTTTCTTTTCAAAATAAAACATTATTTTGACCTGTGAATGTCCTTTTTAAAGACATAATATTGGTCAACTATACATTTTCACCAACAAGGTAACAATCTGTCTTTCCAAAACACTGCTAACTTCTTCAACTTTTCAGATTATTTTCTGAACCTATTAAAAAAAAACAAAAAAAAACAGCTTTTCTTTCTTCTTTTGATAGTTTTCTTTTCAAAATAAAACATTATTTTGACCTGTGAATGTCCTTTTTAAAGACATAATATTGGTCAACTATACATTTCACCAACAAAGGTAACAATCTGTCTTTCCAAAACACTGCTAACTTCTTCAACTTTTCAGATTATTTTCTGAACCTATTAAAAAAAACAAAAAAAAAACAGCTTTTCTTTCTTCTTTTGATAGTTTTCTTTTCAAAATAAAACATTATTTTGACCTGTGAATGTCCTTTTTAAAGACATAATATTTGTCAACTATAAAGACAAGTCACCATTTTCAAAATCTTTCACAAGAAAGTTATTCAATTACCTAACCAAGAAAACATCATTAATTACTTTTTATTTTCATATACCCTAATATAGATTTATTGTTTACTCATCAAAACTCTATAAGTACTACCACCACCTTCATATTCTTTCAAGCTCACACTACATTCATCAGCATTATATTGTTGCAGATTACTTTTTCAAAGACAAACTACCACTCAACTCATGGAGCTTGGGTACTATTTTCATATTATTTCATGTTAATATTTTACTCGTTCATTTCATATTGTAAGTTTTAAACTAATGAGCAATTATTTATAATGCAGTAACATAACTTATTTGAAGGATCTGGATTACTCTCGCCGTAATTACACGGTAAACGTTCGCGTTTTCCGTTTGTGGAAGCAACCAATGAATAACGATTCTCAACAATGGTTACTCAATTGAAATGATTGTGGTTGATGAACAGGTATAACTTCAAAACTTTTTATCTACAAAATATAACACATTTTTACTTTTTTAAGTATATAACAAATGATACTTTTTTTTATACTATAGGGTACTACAATGCAAGCTAATGTTCTCAGAAGATGGTTTCCCCGGTTTACATTTGTTTAGTCTCTATTTATAGATATATAAATACTTAGTAGCAGTACAAACATTTCACACAATCCATTTGTTTTCCTAAAAATGATATATTTGTCCAAAAAAATTAATTAATTACAAATTATTTTTAGTTTTCTCATATTATTTCATGTTTATACTTTACTCATTCATTTGAAGTTTAAACTAATGGACATATTTTTTTGAAGTAGGATAAATAAGCATTACCAAACACTCCTTTAGTCTCTTTTTTTAGATATACATTTTGATAGTTTTAGTACTTTTTGACAACGGTTTATAGAGTATATCGGTAACTACTTGGATCTATTTAGCCATATGTTTATTTCATTTATATTCAGTAGCACTTTGCATAACTAACATTGTCATATCTCTCTTATTTGACTGCTACATGTCAACCTGTTATTGTTAACTAATTTATTGTGATACATGTTTCATATTTTACACTTCTTTAGTCTCTATTTACATATATATACTTTGATAGTTGTTATAGTTTCGACAACTGTTCGTACAACATATCAGTAAATAGTTTAGCCATATGTTTATTTCTTTTATATTTAGTACTACTAAATTAGTAGCCTGCAACAGATACCTCCTTTGCCAAACCTCCTTTGCCAAACAGATATGGATGTTTATTTCTTTCACAGCCTGCAACATTTAATTTCTTAATTGTGACATGAAAGGAAACAGTCAAACTTGCATGTATTTATCTTTAATTTTATTATATTCATAATTACTAACACCTAGCATAACAAACACAATCATTTTACAAGTGTGTAATTTGATTAATCTTTATTTGTCTTATAGACTGTTATTTCATTGCCAAACCCACTATTGGTTTAAATGAATCAAAGTACAAGTATGTTAACAACCAAAACAAGATTGGCATTACTTCAAAGACTTTCATGTGTTTTATATCTTAATAATTTTCATTATGTAGACGTAATTGGTTTTGTTGCTGATGTTAAAGACCTTAAGAAATTCAAGACAGCAAGGGGGAAATACGCAAAAAAACTCAATGTCATTATTCAAGAATTTAGGGGGCGTTTGGTTCACGGATTGATTTGGAATTGGAATTAGAATTTGAATTGGAATTTAAATCCCTTTTCAAATCCTTTGATGTGGTTTGGTTTATAACTTTGTTAACGGAATTGAAATTGGAAAATAGCTTAAAAAAGACACATTTGCCCTTACATCAAAAACATGAGTCAAAGAAACAAATGGGTCTGCTATATCCTAAACCACTCAACCAAGTAACCTTCCTTCTTCATCTCTAAAGCAGCCAACCACCATCTCCGGCGGCAACCGGCGCCGGCAGACCACAACACCTACTCGTCTCTCACTTCAACGACAGGAGTGGCTGCGACAACGGCGGTGGCGGTGTTGCTCGGTTGTTATCGGCGTCCGGTGTTGCTCGGTGGCGGGAGTGGCTGCGACAACGGCGGTGGCGGGTGACCCGGCTACTGCGTTGGTTGGCGGTGGGTGGCAGTGTTGATTAGCGGCGACGGTTTGGATCTGTTGGTAGAGGCAGAGGGTTATTTATGGTATTCACACACAATTCCCATGAAATCCTTCCAAGTAGTGAAGTAATCTGAATTCCTTCATTTGTGTGATTGATTTGAATGAATTTCAATTCCAAAATCCTTTTGTTAACCAACCAAAGACACTAAGGGATGGAATTCAAATTCCAATTGCAAGGAAACCCCTTGAATTTCAGTGAACCAAACAGGCCATTAGAGTATGTATATTTGGTATTATTTATATCTTATGTTATCAACTTATTATTTTTTTATTTGATGCTTTTTTTTGAAGGATGCACATAGTTTACTTATCTTTGTGGGACTCTTATGCTGAAACGGATTTTAGAGCATTGACAAAACAAAGATGAACATGGTGTTATCATTGTCATCCTTCAGTTTTGGTACATTGAAATACTTTGGACGTTATGGTTATGTAAACAATTCGTTCAATGTTTCTAAGCTTTTCATCAATTCAGAAATTGATGAAAATCACTTCTTTTAGAAACAGGTTATATAAATTTATTAATTAAATATTCAATTATTAAATTAAAATTTTTACATATTTTCATTAATTAAAGATCAATTTCTTAAACAGCCTTCTTAAAAACTCTCCTACTTCTTCATGTTCAAGTCAGTCATCTAAGCTCTTAGGAATGTTTTTATCTATGTATGATGAGTATCTTGTAATTCAACAACATTGCTGAAATTAATCTGACTCAGGTAAAGTGCATTAGTTTATTTTATAATTAATTTTTTTTGTGTATAACCTTGACTATTTTGTTTTAGGTCAAGTCTGTTGTCATTGTTGGGACTATTCGGATGATACCTCAAGAGGTGCCTTGGTATTATTTTGCTTGTAAAGCCTGTAACAGGAAGGTTACCAAAAAAAGTGGCAACGATGAACATACTGTTGGTGTTTTGGTTGATGAAGATGAGGTTTATGAGTGCAAAACAAAGTCATGCAAGAACACTAACATTCAATATCTGCAAAGGTGATATCGTAATTAGGGATGACAAAGGATCGGGTTTAGGTATTCCCAAACCCAAACTCAAACCCGATTATTAAAGCCCGTCCCAAACCCGTCGGGTATTTATCGAGTAAGTATCCGTCGGGTTTTGGGGATACCCATCGGGTTTCAAGTTTTCTATCGGTTTTCGACAAAATATTCGTCGGGTATACTCTTTCCAAAACCCGTCGGGTATTTATAGGTTTTTGAAAAAAGATAACTAATCAAATACCAACAAAACTGAATTTATTCATTAACAATATTCATAATTAACTTTAATCTCCTCTTAGGCTGTTAAAACATTATCAACTACTCACAATTCAAATAATTCAACAACACATCGTATGAAAAAATGGTAACAAAGGGTAATTAATAAACTGAGAGTTTAATATTTTTTTAATAGTGAGTGTGCCTAGGGATGAACATTGAATATTTAAAAGTTAATTTTCATTTTGAGAACACAAAAGTAAGTTGCTCGGAATGGATAAACATTTAAAGAATATAACAATTTTAATTTTAATATATACAAGAATCTTATATCGGGTTACTCGGGTAACATATTTATGTTATCGGATAATCGGGTATATTACAAATCCCAAACCCGTCCTAAACCCATGGAAATTTTCAAAATTATTCCCAAACCCGTCCTATAAGTGTCGTGTTTTCCCATCGGGTTCGGGTTTTACTGTCTTCCCTAATCAAAATTATACTTTATGAACATAATTTTCTTTATTAGTTGATTTTTTATGTTAATACCTGATATAAACTATAATTTATTATTTAGGATAAAAATCCCATTGGCTGTGCAAGATTCAACTGGAACTTTGTCCTTTGACATTGTTTGATAGGGATGCTTGTAAAATCCCAGAGGACGCGGGAAAAAATTCTACTTGGCATTCAACCTCCGTAAAATTATGTCTACCCCCTTCCACACTATCAGAGCTATCCATAATCTTCCTCTTCTTTTGCTCACTCTTGCTAGACTCACCCCTAACATCCTCGTTGTCTTTCCCAGAATCTTTAGCCACATCAGGAACGTGCTCAACAAACAAAGATTGTTTGCTATCCCTACCAAACCCCACCACCTTCAATCTCTATCGTCTGTCGTTCCTTCAAGAGTTTAGACGTCCACTCTGCCATATGTAGTCCGAACAAAAATCCAAGCCGCTGCATGTGGTTGAATCAGCATATGGTAGCTGTTTAAAAGCAAATATGTTAAACAATAATAGTATCCAGGTGTATCACAATCTGTACACATGATTGGTTAACATACCGTTAAGATCAAGGGGCCGGTGAAGAAACTTTTGGGATCGTCCCTAACCCAACCTTCCTTACATTGATATATTGAAGCGTATATCAATGCGCATCAGTCGAGTGAAGTTATATCTCTATCTTCAGTGAGCAACTGAATCAAAGACATATTTGCACTTTCCCGTCCTTTGGCAGCTAACCATTGTCACCATAAACAACATTAAAAAACCTAGCCTGAAAAAAACTAGTCAACATGTGTGTATTTTCAAACCAGCACAGTTTTCGAGAAAAAAATTTATTTTTTTTTTAGAATGAGGACGGCGTGGGAAAGACGGTCTCCGAAGTGGTTAATAGCAGTGTTTTAAATACCGGTATATACTGGCCGGTTAAACCGGTAATACCCATCTCCATGTTTCATCGCCGGTTTTTTTTGCTTAGACTTTTTTATCAGTTTATTTTTTACTTTTATGTTTAGACTTTTTATTAGTTTATTTTTTTACTTTTTATATACTATGAATTATATTTTATTATAAAATCATCTACTTTTGGAGTTGTAAGAACTAATACATAATGGTATTTCCCTTACATATTTTATTATTATTATTATTAGCTTTTATATTGCGGTTAAACTGCGACCTTATTATTAATATTATTATAACTAGTAGTAGTTTTTTTTTTATATAACTGTTAAACTTTTTTTTTTTTTTTTTTTTTTTTTTTTTTTTTCATACACATGTTCTTAGAGCCGAGGGTCTCTCTGGAAGCCACCTCTTTATTCCTTTGGATAGAGGTACGGTGTGCCTACATCCCACCCTCCCCCAGACCCTACCTATAGCTCTGCTGTCGGTGGGATTTTACTGGGTATGATTGATTGATTGATTGATTGATTTTGGAGTTGTAAGAAATTAGAATTATAGAGTTAATTAGTCAACCCAGTTGAACCGTCCGGTATAACACGATTGAACCGGTTAAACCATTTTTAAGACAAAACCGGTACAATTTAATACCAATTTTTAAAAACATTTAATAGTAAGACCCAAAATCTTTCTATAATATTTAATATTTTTTTTTTCATAACCTGTTGCTCTTTCCCATAAGAGCTCACTACTACCAGCAATATCCAAATCATGTCATCAGGCTATGCTAGTAGCAGCTTCCTACTAGCCTGCGTTTTGCTCCATCCCATAACAGCTCATCTTCATCTTCACTCTCCCACGAAACCCTAGACCTTCCCATAACAGTTCATTTTTAACAACTACTATTACAATAAACCCTAGACCTTCCCGAGATGGATGCACAAACAACATGGAATATCTTCGGTGGAATAGTGCTTGTGTTTTTATTCGCCATCGCTGTTGGGTATTGTATTCGCCACCGCCGTTGTGTTGCCTCTTCGGTTGCTGCGCTTGATGTGACCTGTTCTACTGCTACGGTTCATGTCGTCGTTATTGAGGCCTCATCTTCTGCCCTTAGTGAGGCGTTCGGTAGTGAAGCCTCCTCTTCTCATCATTCGGATGTGACGGCCGTTGTGATCAAGAGGTCTGCTCCCGCAGCTCGGGAACATGTCTTGATATCGTTGGCAAGTATAGCTATTCATCGACAGATGGAAGTTAATGATGCAAATGGTTTTCGTAAGCTCTTTCAAGAATATTTTCACTAACCATCCAACCATTTGCAGAACTCTTTAGTCACATCGTCATTGATCTCTGAAATGTTCGGCGCCTTCCATTCTCTTATTCATACAGTATAACTGTAAAAAGAGGACACACCCACCTAGATTCTTCTCAATCCCATCCCCTTTAATAAATGTTTGAATGCCATTCTTGAGACTTTCAAGAGCAAGAGTTGCCCACGGTTGCTCATGAAGTGTATTTGCATTCTCCACATACGACAAATACTTTTTTACCCAATATACCCCCCGAAGCAGGACAAACAATATAGTGCAATGCTATTAAGACAAAAGTTTGCCTAATAACATCGTCATCATCAGTTTTCTCGAGGAGCCGGTAAAAACTGGGTGAGATCAGGACTCGAACCCTGGCAAGCCATGAATGTTTTGAAGTGGGTTTTGACCTTAGTGTAAAAAGCCCCAAAATTCTTGTATGTTGGTGAATGCAATAGTTTGATGAATCAAATTACTTGTTAATTGGTTGATAAGTAAACTAATTGAACTATTGATAGGAAAATTGATTAGTGATCCTACTCTTGGTTGTGATTTGCTGGTTATGTTTTCTTCAAACAACTAAAACACCTTATTTGCTTAGGTTTCCGGTTTATGTAGGCCGGTTAGGACCATCTGTAATGTGTTCTAAAAGACAAGTAGGTTACCGGTTCATGTAGGCCGGTTAGGACTCATGTTTTTCGTGTGTGCTAAAACTATGTCTTTGTGTTTGTTTGAATGCTCTAATTATCTGAAAAAAAAACCCTAATTTTGCAGAGAATCACACATATCAACGAAAATCAAAGAATGTAGAGAACATCAGAATGCAGAGAACCTCAGAGCCTCAAATCCCTTTTCCTTTGGTAAAATATATAATTCAAAACCTCACTCAGCTTCTAATCAAACCAGCAAATTAAGCACCTAATCCAACCAACCAATTCCTAAAGAACTTCATGTAGCAATTTAAACAGCAAATTGAGCACCTAAATTTGAACAGCAAATTAAACACCAAATACATCAATTACCAATTTCTAAACCCTAAATTTGAACATCACACAAACATAAAACGATGTAAATACACAATTTTCATTCAATAAAGCACCCATTTGAGGGAAAAAAAAACCCCTAATTTTGCACAGAATCACACATATCAACGAAAATCAAAACATGACGAACAGGACAAAAAAAAAAGAAAAAAAAAAACCTAATCTAGCTTCAAATAGACCATACCTTGAAAATCGACTTCTGGTGGCCGAATCGATGGCCGATGTTGGCCGGAGAAAACGAATCGACTGCCGCAGGGCTGCCGGCGGCAGCTAACGGAGGTCGCCTGTCGGAATTTGCCAGGAGACGTCGCAGATCAGGAGAGGAGACGAGCGTGTGAGAGCGTTTGTGTTTTTTTTTTTGTCCTAAGTGTTTGAAGAGCTGATAACATGGGTCGGTTCACGGAATGTCATGGATCATCATAATGACTCATTCCATTAAGATATTTAATGTTGTTAACCCGTGTAGTAGACGGGTAAATAATCTTGTTGTTCAAATAAATTTAAGTAAAACTATTATTATTTAAATTATTATTATTTAATTATTTTACTAATTTCCTCGAAAATACTAATTAATCAGTCTTGAAAAACAAACTTAACCCTATCTGTATTGGTAGATAACCAGTTTTGTCATCCAGGTTTTAATTTCTTCCGCCTGTACACCACCAATAACTCTATCGTAGCGTCATCATAGAACCCTATCGTCACCACCACCAATACAGAACGAAAAACCGATTATGATTTAACCTGTTTAGTTTTCTAATAATTTCCTTTTTCTACAACAAATTTCGTTTAATAACTAAAAAAACGTAATGCCGGGTTGTTTTTAGTTTTCTTTTTGTGAACGTTGCGATATATTTTTTTCCGTATTCTGACGAACACAACCGTATTTAAGGGGGCAAAGTTTTTTTTTGTATATATAAAAATATAGTTTTAGTATCATCAAGAAATTAGTAAATTACTAATAAATATTTCTAAATTAATGTAACATTGCATGTCCTTATGTCTCTAACTAAAATGTTTAAAAATTGATATAGCCGATCAACATGCATGCATTTACATAGCATACCCTCCATCAATAATATTAATAGGTAACCTCTAGTATTTATAATATGGAAGTTTTTTATGTGTATAATGATTTATATTTATATATAAATAATAATTAATAAAATACCTATTTTACTTATATTTATAAATACTACATCTGCATCTTCATTGAAAAGCTGCCAAAGTCTTCCACAATCATCTTCATTGAAAAGCTGCCAAAGTGATTTGCCGAGTCTTCTTCAACCAAGTCTTAGTCTTCCACAATCATATCTGAAGAAACGTGGATCTACTCACTGGTAGCAGATCTACTTTCCTCGGGTATGATTAAACTGTTTCACCGATGGTTCATTTGAATCCGTGTTCCTTCCACCTACAAAATGAACAGCGCCGTTACTTACCCCTCAGAAAGGGACAGAGGGGTCCTCTTTGGGGTAACCCTCCGGCGTGAGAATCAGTATCTTTGTGGAGAAGATAATAAAGTGTGAGTCAGTGAAATCTCAAGAGTATTGCTGAATCGCTGAATACTCTTGATTGTGTGACTGTGTGTTTTTTCTGTAACTGACTGTGAGTGAATATAATTCAATATGATTGAATGTGATATCACTGCTTGTAACTGTCAATGATTGAGTGTGAATGAATGTGTCATCAAAGTGGAGTTGATGCTGTATTTATAGTGCTAGGGTTTCCACTGGATGGGCCTCAGCCTCGTTGGCCTCCTCCAATCGCACTGCGCCACGTGTCCCTCTGGGACACCTGGCGCTTTCTCGTTGGTTGAAATCATGTGGTAGCACATGTGTCATGCTGAGTTGCCGACCTTTCATTTGGCAGCTGTCAACATCAGCATTATTCTTACTCCTTAAAAAGATGCCTTCTAGAAGAGTGTCTGACGTGCACAATCAAGGTTGCCCTGATCCTGATTTGGATAAAGGACTGTAGGTGTGATTATGTGCACGTGTGATATGCGCCCATCCTGAGGATGCGCGAAGTCTTCTTTTTATTCTCACGCGCAGATATTTCATGCGCAGGTGTGATATGCACGAGCGTGTGATATGCGCCGCGCGCTGGTGCGCCACGCGCATATGTGACACGCGAGCATGTGATGTGCAAGAGCATGCGATATGCGCCACGCGCATATGTGATGCGCGAGCATATGATGCCTGAGCATGTTTTGTATGCGCGATGCGCCTGGGTTTTGGCTTTGTGCCTTCATAATGCCTTTATCTTGTGGGTTGACCCGCCTTGCTTGGTGTTGAGGCGGGTACATACCTCTTCAAGCCCCCCCCAGTCTAATGTGTGTCTTATCTTGCGCGAGCGTGGTAAGATAGATATTAGACTCACTGAATTGTCCTTTTATAGGGGGTTTTTGTCGTTTTCTTTGTTGTTTCCATCGTCGCGCGAAGTTCTATCCATTTGGTTGAAAACGAAAGGTCCAAACACGTGGTTGGTTGGTGATGACGTGCGCCGTAAACGTGTCAGACGTTTCGTGTGCTCGAGGTGCTACAGTTGCCTTTCACGTCCCCTCACACAGCTGTCTTGAACACGTGTCGCACTCGCATTGGTTAGTACCTGCGAGTGGGGGCGCGTCTCTGTTCCGTGGCAGGTCGGTTACATCTTTTTTGTCCCCTCACACAGCTGTTAGGGACACGTGTCGCGCCGTCGTTGGGTTGCCCCTGCGAGTGGGGGCGCGTGAAACCCGATCAGCTGCCACATTTCTCTCTCCTGGGCCTATAAAAGCAGGCCCTTAGGAAATTTTTATCTTCATCTTCATTGTTGCTAAAATTCAAATTTCTGCTTTCACATTCTGATTTGAGTGTTTACATCGAGTCGAATCCTCGATTATCGGCTATTACAGTTGTATGTCTGATAGTTCATACTCGTCTAGCCCTTCAATCACCTCCGTTGCCTCTCGAAGACGCCGTGTGAAATCTGTGGTGATGTCGACATTGAAGCAAAAGGGGAAGGGGAAGAAGGTTGTTGAGACCACATCGGAGGAAGTAGGGAGGACCAAGGCCACCAAAAGGTGGAATGAAATCCCCTGCAAATTGAAGCAGGCAGATCTCGACAACCTGATCACCTCTCAG
This sequence comes from Bidens hawaiensis, assembly GCF_021521415.1. Lineage (NCBI taxonomy): Eukaryota > Viridiplantae > Streptophyta > Magnoliopsida > Asterales > Asteraceae > Bidens > Bidens hawaiensis. The sequence goes on along the minus strand of NW_027495737.1, from coordinate 2,344 downwards.
GGCTTTCCCACCCTGTTTGGCTGCATGTTGCCTAGGTCCGGGCAAACGGCGGCGGACCCGCCAGCCGGCTATATATCCCTATATAGCCACTTTTTCTCCCACTGCAACCTTCGTCTCCCGATGACAAGGTTTGTGGGTGCACTGTTGAAGTTCTATGGGATTCACATATCCCAAGTCCATCCGTTTGGACTCGTGCGCGTGACTCACTTTGAGTTCATGTGCAAATCCCAGCGCGAGGAACCCACTCCTCGGCGCTTTCAATATTTTTATAAGGCCAAGATCCAAGACAATTGGATCTCTTTTATTCCTCGCAGTCAGAAAGTGAAAGTGCTCCACTGTTTCATTCAAGAGCCTTCATGACTGGTCTGAGAGGTTTTTTTACATTAAGGGCCGGTGTGATCCCCATCCGTATGACCATGCGCTCTATTACTTCTGCGCCTGCGGATGAGGGTGTCCTCAAGAACCCAACTGGCGCATGGGTTAAGAAACTGACCGCCGAACCATCCCCCGCGAAGAAAATTTGCGAGGAGGCGCTGGTTGGGGTCGGCATGAGCAGGCTCTGGGCCGACAGCCGCGCTTGAGCCCGTTATCCAAGTCGACGGGTTGTGTAAGTTTTTTTTTTTTTTTTTTTTTTTTTTTTTTTTGTTTTTATTATTGCGCGAGCATCGTTCTTTTGCTGATTTCCATTTAACTTGGCTTTTGCGCAGTCACCAAGGATTACATCCTTGCCGCTTATGATGAACATGTGGAGGGCGGCTCCGTCGAACTTGGCGCTGGGGAGGTTGGTTTCCCGGATCGCTTCGATGACCTGTTCATCCCAGTAGATCTGGATTTTTGACTTTGACGGTGACGCGCCTGGTAAGTCTTCGCACTGCTGCTCATTCCTTTAGAATAACCCAAGTTTATTAACATTTCTGTCGCTTGTTTTTGTAGATGCGCTTGAAAACTACGAGCTAGAGCTCGCGGAAGAGGAGGAGGAGGAAGAGGAGGCGCCTCTACTAAAGCGCAAAGCTAAGGGGAAATCTGGCGCAGGGGCCAGTAAGAAACAGAAGAAAGAGGACACCCCTGTCGCTCATCCCCATGCTCAAACGAAGGGACCTAAGGAAAACCCAGGTGTTTACCACAAAGGTTTCTTTAGCTTCTCTGCCTGTGAGAGTGGGCAGACCTCCTGTCCCACTTGAGGTATGGTGGCGTCGCCTCCTCCTTTCGCGCGGCTGAAGAGAGAAGCAGTGCCGCGCCTGCAACAGGTATACTTTATTTATCTTCATCTGGCTGAATTGTTATTAAACCTTTGCTCCTTTAAATGTTTGCAGAGGCAGCGACGGTAACAGATCAGCCGCAGGCGCCACAAGGTGCCACGGCTGCGCCGGGGACTCCATCGAAGTCCCCTGTTCTACCCTCTGAAAAGGGTAGAATGGATTTTTATGGCGATGTTCGATGCGCGAACAGCATTGCGCCAAGGTAAGTTTTGCACATATGTCTTCTAAATTTTTCCCTTTGGAGTCAGTCATAAACAATTTTTCCTTGTTTATTTGTTCATAAGGAGTTGTAGCTGGCGCAACAGTTGCTGGTGATACTCCCGGCGGCACTTCCGGCGCCGCTGGTTCTGGTCCCTGCTCCTGCTAGTGCTGAATCTCCCCTTATTGGGATTACCAAGGAGCAGGAAACCGTATTGCGCGCCGAACTGGCGGCGTCGAGACCTCCCTCGCCTCCTCCTGCACGCAGCCCTCCCCGCGAGGGCTGGTTTTGGAGCCTTCCAGGTCGCAGGAGAAGAGGCCTGTTGAAGAAGACGAGGAGGGACGAGGGGGTTCAAGTTGAAGACTCCTTGGGAGACCGCGCCAGCCCTGCGATGCCGCAAGTGTTCGCAGCGCAGACCTCTGGTGGGACTGGCGCTGACTTTCCTGCTTCATCCCCGCAGGTATGTATTGATTTGTTGGTCCGCTGCGCGTATCTCCATATAAGTATGTTTTATGACTTAGAACTTTTCTTGTGTTTTGCAGGAAGGTGTCCCCGTTTACCGCCCGAGATGGAATATTAATGAAGAGAGTTCCTTTCAATCCATGGGCGTATGCGAGGACTTCTGGGCTCATGCCGTGCCTCCTACTGAAAGGAGGTATCAGGAGGAGCGCACCCGCGCGGACTTGCTGAACGACCATGTTTTCGCTGGGTCGGCTTTCTTCGTTGCTTCCCAAGAGCTTCGTCGTGATTATGTTAAAGTACGCGACGCTCTTGTGGAAGCCCAGCGAGAGGCTAAGGTGGCCGCCTGGAACCTGTCTGATGCTCGCGCGCGAGCTGAGAAACTCCAGGCGGAGCTCAGTGAAAAACAGAGCAAGTGCCAACACCA